>NW_022995764.1:238738-257476 GCF_900245975.1 Drosophila guanche
GGGGGGGGTGGGTCTTCCCAACATTTTGGCCCCATATATTTTCGCTCGTCTGACATTAACGGCTGCTATCGCGGAGTGGAGGGATATGCCCAGAGCTGTGCCAAGAGCCTGGCATCATTACTGGCACTCAACGATTTATTGACGAGTGCAGACCAAAAACCAAAACGAGAACCAGAACCCAGAAAAACAGAGCGCCCAGAGCCAGCGCCTGCTCTGAAGGAGCAGCCGAAAATTTAGAATCGTCTTCTTGGCCAACAAAAAGGATTGCTGAGAAGGAATGGCAAGCAGACACAGGGTCCAAGGAAGTGGTTTGAGAAAATGTGGGTGTGGCCCCCAAGTAAACCCCATTATTTTCTATGGGCCATTCTGTTGACGCTTTTTGGCCCTGATGGCATTCAACGCAAGATGTGTTTGACGTCTCTCCTTGATGCAGCACGAAATATATAGAAAAATGAAATACTTGGAAATGCTTCAATAACAAAGTTTCCATGCCTTGTCGTATTTTCAATACCAATTTCATATTAGATGAGAGAACTGGGAGACCCGAGCTTAAATTTGATTATCTAGGGGGTAAAAGTTTGATGTAACGGATTATTTTAGGCAAAATTTGTAGACTTGATTAAAGGCGAAGGGATGTATTAGATGTAGCAAGATTTCTGATATTGATTGAAGGCGGAGAGATGTGGCAGAGTGGGATTATGTTCTTTTTTTCTTTGATCTAGGAGTAGCATTACGCTTTAGATATGATCGCACATTGAGGATTATGATTTATATAAAAAGAAATCAATTCTTTTCCAAAAATTCTGCAATTATATATCCCTGTATTCGGCTTTTTATCCCCTCCACCATTCCCTTGCAAAATCTTCCCACAAAAACTTCCCTTTCCTTTTCCTAACCACTCACCACAGCTGTCTCACGCGGTAGACCACACAATTTCTTGGTAATTTTCGTCTGCCAAGAGACTCTCCTTTCTGATGGGCTGGCATCATATGCAGGGCAACCAACTCATTCCCCACACCACCACCTCCCACACCACATCCTTGAGCCGATGATGCATATGCTAAGGCAATGCCCATTCCGTTCGTGCGAAAAACCTTACAGCCTTCTGCCTCTCAACCCCTCACTAACCTATCTCTAATGTCTATCTGCTGCTACTGCACCAGCTCCTGCTTCTCCCCTTCCTCCTTCTCCTCCTTCTTTTGTGTGACAGAGGGACCATTCTCTTGCGAACGAACAGCGCCTTCGGCATATTTTTAATTGCCTAATTTTGTGACTTGAGTGATGGGCACACTGGAAATGTGCTTCGGGGGTTGATGCCATTCCTGCCACACTGCAACTCCGCTGCTGTGGCAGTTCCTTCCTTCAAATCGTTCTTGTCGTTTCGTTTGATAAACGCCCGTTTATACTTGCCGCTGTTTGGCATTTTAAAATCGTCGCCAAAAAACATCCACCCAAAAGACCCATCCACTCGCTCTTCCCCTCTCCCCTCTCTTACTTTCCAGTGTTGCCAGCAAGTGGCTTCATTTGCTGCCTCTGGCAAATATTTCACCGTCCTTGCGCGCTTTTGCCTCCCCCACCAAACCATGTGGAATTGTCACCATCAACTGTGCTGCCGCTCGCGGCAAATTATGGGACAATATTTTAGGCTAATGTTAATGTTTTCCCAAAAATGTTCTCATTTTGGAGAGGTCCTGCTACTTGCCTCTGGGCTTCCCGGCCCCGACTCCCTCCCAAATCCGTTAAATTATTGAGCTCTGAAGGTATTTTTCAATGCGGTTCGCTGGCTCCTGGCTCCCTGGCTCATGGGTATCGCTGCTCCTCGCTGCTACTACAGTGAGCTACAGCTACACAGTTTGAGGTAAAAGCAACTCTTTCATTTCTGTACTCACCTAGATTCCGTTGCTAAATGTTTAGGAAACAGCAGCCGAGGAAACCCCAAAAAAGGAGAGAAAAAAGACTTTAAGCGGAAATCTCCCCAAAACGAAATGGGCGATTCCTTTTCTGGTAATAAAGATCCTGGTAAATTATTGTGATGTACAATGAATTATTTAAAATCACAAGAGTAAAAGACGAGAAGGGACGTGTGGGAAGCTTTCATACGCGTCGCAACTTTTATACCCGTTACTCAGTAGTAAACCTTAACGGTAACTTTTCAAATTTTACATTTTACATATTTTTTACATCTTTTATCACCATCTACATCACTTCTCACGACAACAAGCTCTTTTAGCTCGAACCTTCCCTAGAGCCACACACTACACGAAGCAGAGTGTGAATGAGAGAATGTACAAAAACAACAAAAGCTGCGGGACGGGGTGGGTTTGGCCACTGCAAATTAATTTCTTCATTCTGGCTATAATACTGATCCAATCGGATCCCAATTGGTGATCTGGTAGATATGGTCATTTCCTACAGAATAGCGTTTTTAGTTTTCTTTTATCTTCAAAATTGTGGAATTCAAAATTAAATACACTTGTAACACTGTGAGCCTACTGTCTCTGAGTACTTAAGGACGGACAGACGGACGGACAGACAGACTAAGACTAAGAATATATATACCTTATGGGGTCGAAAACATTTTCTTCTGTGCGTTACATACATCCAATTTTCCCCACAAATACACCCTATTTACTCTTCGAGTACCGGATATAAAAAGGCAACGAAAAATACACTCCAAGAAGTGGTTTACTATAAAAAATAAAATTATATTTTCTAGCACTCCAAAAATCTTACTTTAGTCATATTTGGATAGAACTTAAACTGGGTAAAGTCCCCAAGACACTTTTTGGTTTTGTTGACAATTGCATCGATTGGATTGCTCTCCACCGTCAGGACCATGGATTGATTATCTAAATAGGCAATAAAGAGTCCATAAAATCCAGAAATATGTTCATCTAAAATCACTCACAAAACACTCGAATGTCCTTTTCCTTTTGCTCCGCACAACAAAACACTAAAACCGCATAATGAATGTAGTCCGAACAGAGTAAAAATGGCACTGGCAGCAGAGGAAAATAATTCATAGGCGTGTTAACCAAATTGTTCAGCGACAAATAGACATAATTATCTTTGGCTGGACACACGGCATTCATGTAGATCGGTGGATAGGTAAACTGACGATGCCAGTGTTTTGGTAGCTATACAGTTTACATGTTGTACAATTGTTTTAAAATTGAATTGAATTTAATATATACATTTTTGAATGCTTACGCGCCATATATCTGGGTTTTTATTGGGCAAAGGTTCCAAACAGGCATCGTACATGGCCAGCCGCCAGTTCTTGCCAGTTCGGCCTTGCGATGGGCTTAATATTATGAGAGTTTCCACGAACATTAAAAGCTTTCTCATGATCTACTTGGTTTCTGTTGAAGTGTCTCTGAGTTATTGAATTTTTGAGATGGAAACTGGCTGCTTTGGTCATACATTTATAGGTGGAAAAACAGATGTTGTTTTGTTGATGAACATACGCCAAGAACAGTTGTGGATTTATTTCGCATTCCAAAAGAATTTTAATCATTTTTGTGTTCTCGTTCGCCACCCCTCTCCCCCCCACACACCTTCCTGGCATTCGCTGGCCCACCGAATCCTCATCAAAAGTTTGGTTTTCATAAGCAGCCACAGACACAAGAATTTGTATCTCAAATTGCAGCTAGTCGTCCCTCAGTCTTCAGTTTTGCTGACTGTAAGAGATAAAAAAAAACACAAGGAAAACCACCGAAAAATTAAAAGGAGGTGGAATTCCTCAGGAAAACCTCTAAATCTTACTTAACCTCTACCTCAATTGGTGGGGCCAGCGCATCGTCTCGCTGTTGCCATTTATTTCTACACAGACCCAGCCCTTCGCTACTACGTTCGCTCGTTCGGCTCGCCTTGTCTCGAGCACCATAAAACACTTTAATAGTTCTCTTATGCCAACCCTCAAGACGACCTCGTACCCAAAAACTATAAAGGAATACGAGTACTTGTAATATAAATCCCCCTACCCTACTTTACATAAAAAACAGAAGGATACTCCAGTCTGGGAATGATGTTTACCAATAATTTTGGTTAAACATTGACCAGCACTGCTGTTCAATTGTTTTATATTTTCTCAATTCTTATTTCTCGTAAGTAGTGTGCCTTCCATCTTCTTTGGATTTATTCTTTTGTTCTCGTTAACACAGACATATGTCCAACACTAGTATTTTTATTTCTCACTGACTAGCTTCAAAACTCTTCTCCTAGATGTTCTTTTAAACATCCCTTTGACTGACGCTAATTGGTGCTATTATTACTTATATACAACACTAAATGACGCCTAACAACACCGTTTTTTTTTATCGCTTCTTCTCTTTTTCTAAGTTCTCTAACCGACGCTTACCCATACATATATACATATACATATGTACTAATTCTTTCCTTCTATCGATCTGTTGGGTTTTCTTTTCAGCACGTTAACCAACAGCTTCTTTCTCTCTTCTTCTCTATGTCTTCAATCGCCAAAAATCTCCCATTATAAAATAATAACCACGCCACCTCTCGTAACTGGTGCAATGTGGAGCCCACTCAAACTCCATTCTATCCAGACACTTGCCACCCGACAACCGATGGCAACCCACGTGCAGCAGCTTCTGGCTTTTCGACTCAATTTTTTCTTTCGCTGTCTCTTTCGCTTACTCAACCCCTCTAGATCTTCTCTTTACTTGTCTTTTAAATAAGGCCAGACAACTCGTTGAACTTTTTTAATGATTTCTGTTTTTTTTGGCCTTGGGGACTAATTATTTGGATTTCGCAAAGAAAGGGAGAATCAGAGAGCGAGAGCGGCGCCATATGCCTGCGAGACGCAACAAATTAATCCCGTTTTACCTGCAGGAGCAGACCAACCCTTAGCCCTTTACAGCATCTTAACCGCTTCAGCACTTTCATTTGACTTTGTTTCTTCTTCTTTTTGTATATTTCCTTTGTGTGGGGAGGCACACGATTCGCGTTAATCAATTGGCACAGGAAAGTCCTACGCCCGTCCTATTCCTCGTGGATCTGCGCGCAAATTTGTGCGCGTGGCATGCCCCGGCATCACCCACTGCTACCCCTCGACCTTGTCACATGACACCTGCAACCTTTTGCGAGTCGATTTCCGTTTCCGTTTCGCCGCCGCCGATGTTAAAGTTTTTTGGCTGTTTTCGGTTTGTGCGTTGGGGGGTTGTGCGTCCTTCCACCTCTCTGCCTCTTGGCAAATACAAATTTTTGAAGCCTTTTGATCTTGGCCCATGGACTTGGCGGGTTTTTAATTTAAATCCTGCTCCTGTCAGCGGTAATACGACAAAAATATCATCCACCAAGCCATCGAGCCATCGCCACCGCCATGTTTGATATTTAATTTTATTAAAAGGATTTTTTTTTTTGTTGATTTTTGTTGTTTCGGTTCTGTGTTTTGTCAGAATCCAATTAAAATTAACCGCCGGCAAATTTTTGTCAAAAATATTTAAGACACACGCAAAAAATAAAGCCAAACAAACAGACAGGAAAAACATGCACGGAACAGCAGTATTGTCAACGGCAGCAGATATCTAACAACAGGTGCAAGGTGGGTGGAAAATGCAAGGGAAAGCTTGGGTTTGATGATGGAAAATATTTACCGGAAATTCTGTTTGAGTGGAATAAGTGGAACAATTTATAGAGATATTTAGGATGTGGAGTTCATTTCAAAATGTACTTTAATTTTTAACACAGTTTCGATCTGAGATAGTCCGAAATTCTTGTAGTCTAAGGATATGACTAAGATGACTAAGGGACCAACTACTAGAATTATTTTTAATCCGCAAACTCTTACGAATTTTTACCCAACAAAACCCTCCACCAAAAAGATTCTAATTACCTTCCAAAATAACAAAACGCCACAATACAATTCCCTTTAAATTAGTCATGGCCAAAGTCCAAGGGTCATATCAACATTACTTTCACTTCGGTAGCAGGCACAGGAAATCTCTGCACAAAGATTGGGCTCATTGCCTTGACGGGAAAGTGTCAAGGCGGTCGGTCAGCCGACTTAGCGTTTGAGTGATTTACGAGTGAAGGCGTAAAGGCAAGACTACACAACACATCACAAAAGAATAAAAACTCTAAATAGGATGGCACTGGATCCCTTTTTTGATGGACAGGCAGGCAGGCTGGCAGAGGCCCTGCGGGTCAATGCAGAACTGCACTGAAAGTGAAATTCTGCAGTTCATAAATCAGATTGTTCTCGTTCGACTCAGAAAATCTTTTTATTTTGTAAATCGGATACGGCATGCAAATGGGCAACTGTTGTGCCAGCACACGTTTCACGGCGAGCAGCTACGGTAAAGAGGGAAATATTTTGACATTGATGCAGTTGCCGGGAAAAATCAGGCTGCTAACATTATGTCTGTCTAATTTTGTGCTGCACTTTTGTCTCTGTGTAGCTGATGGATTAGTGCGGATTAACGCGAGGCGAGAGACTGAATACTGCCTCTTGCCTGGTGAAAGTTGTGGCAGGTAGTTGCTGGCTATTTTTCTGCAGTGAATCTTTTTGGTTGAGCCGATGGAAATTGGCGATTTGTTTACACGAATCTAAGGTTCTTAAGTGAAGGTTAAGTTGGGCAATACTTGAAAGAAGGACCAACTTATTGGCTGGAACATGGGCACGTATTTATTTTGAAGACTGATTAGGAACAATTACACTGTGCTACAATTGGGCAACTTTTGAAAGTACTTTGCACGAGAAGAAAATTAGGTTTTAGACTTAGAGGTGTAGATCACTTCCTCATACTTCAATATTCCAAAACCTTTTTTAACGTGTAGGGACGTTTGTGAAACGCTTCGTACGCGTCACAAGCAGTATACCCAGTATACAGTGGGGAGCACTGGAGACACTCCCAATAACTAACTTAACCAATGTTTGTGTATATATTTATTTACTTAAATTAACAATTATCTGCTAATTATGGAATAGGAATAAAAATAAACCAATTATATATGTACAACAGAGAAAGGAAAGATACAATTTACACATTTTCTAAACTAAGGTAATGATAAATGTTAGATATAATTTTTTCAAGGAAAAATTCGGGGGATATTAAATGGTACAAGTAATTATAATTATTGCATAAAACCCGGAAATGAGAAATGTCTATATCAATTACTTTATCCTTAAAAAATAGGCAATACCAGAAAAATACAAATGTTAAGAAAAATAAAAAACTCTCATTAACTCAATGACTTTCCACTTATTTTATATATCTAAATTTTCTTATAAACAGCATGCTTACAGATTTGCCGTTAATATATATTTTTTTATTCTGGTAAAACTAACAATAATATAAGATATTTCTCATAATAATCGAAGCAGATTTATGAATTTAATAAATAGATATGTGTATCTAGAAATTTAAAATATTATTGTGTAGCTTACTGAAAATGTCTATGCGAAGTCTAATAATGCTTAAAAACTTGGCTTTCGGCAATCGGTGGTGATCAGAGTGAAAAAATTCGAAATTTTGTCCCGAAACACCAAGTCCAAGGACTCTAAAAGAACCAGACGCTAGACTTATAATATCGCAATTTAGGAACAAGAACTTTCTAAGACTAAAAGATGATTTTTTTCGCATAATACTATCAATTTTGTTGTAGAGGGCCATCGTACACCCATTTAAAATATCCCCAGATGATTATTAATCTACCGGCATGTTTCACGTTGTCGGAAAAAAATCTTAGAGCAAACCCGAAACTTTTCAAATTAGCATAACAATTTGACCACGTATGATTGGAAATGTGTTATCAGGTCTGATGAGTCCAAATGTATTCATATTTAATCATATGGGAAGGAATATTATTGGCGTAAACCCGAAAAAAGGCTTCAAGGAAATCATATGAAGCAAACCGTAAAACATGCCGGTAGATGTATAACGGTCTGGGGATGTTTTTAATGGTGGTACGCAGGCCCTCTGAATAAAATTGGTTAAGTCAATGTCAGATGGCGCGTTAATTTGTTTTATACCCGGTACTCGAAGAGTAAATAGGGTATATTGTATATGTGCACAAAGTGGATGTGTGTAACGCAGAGAAGGAAACGTTTCCGACCCCACAAAGTATATATATTCTTGATCAGCATCAATAGCCGAGTCAGAGAGGGACTGACAGTGGGACTGTTGGACTGAATAGAAGCAATATGGCTACTAAAACATAGCTTGTGATCGAAAAGGACTCCTAAGTCATTTGATGTGGAGATTCGATCCAGACATAGTGTCCTAGAGAATAGGAGACAAAATGTGGTGCACGACGGTGAAAAGTCATAAGTTTGCACTTAGAATTTTTCAAGAAAAGTAGGTTATTCGAACACCAAATGCTTAATTCATCAAGGTCAAGTTGTAGGAAATGCAAGTACCAGTCGGAAAAGGAATAACAAATATGTTAACGTCATCAGCATACATTTAAGTTACTGAGGGCAAAATAACTTGGGGCAGGTCATTCACAAGCAAATTAAAAAGGAGCGGGCCTAAATGACTTCATTAAGGAACTCCAGAGGTTATTTTCACAACATTCGACAAGTCATTGTTAAACAAAACACGCAGTTTGCGATTCGACATATAACCGTTATTCCGCACAAATAAAATATACCCTATTCACTCTTCGAGTACATGGTATAACAAATGTTAATTAATTCATTTCATTTCAAAGGTGATTTAGTTGAAGAGCACTCAAAAAAAACTATTCGGGCTTACGGAAATACTAACAGCAGATTAACTAAAAGGTTCCTTGAAAAACACAGAAAAAAACTGAATGTAAGCCTCAAATTTTATAAATAAAAAGATATGAAACTTTTTTATACTCAATTTGACCACGTTTTTTTTCTCACATTAAACTTTTACTTATTAATGTCTTTCTTTTTAGGGAAATTCATCACTTATAAATCGGTGTGCCCTCGATGACACGTCATCGCTTTTGCTAATAGGACATCTCCGTGTTAAGGACATCAGTTTGTTGTATGAAAAATCATCGCTTATGTCAGATGGGTAAATGAAGATGGCTTCGATGTGTCGTCGCTTCCACATCGATGACCCGTACTGCAGGGTATGTACATAAGTACTATGTACATATGTGTACATATGTACGTATATACAAATATACATCCATATAAATGAATATGCATGTACATACATATGTACTTATGTATACACAGACTGAGTACCGGGTATAAGAGTTGTGACGCATACGAAACTCCTCACAAATGCCCCACTCGATTCCAATAGAATTCTGAGTATTTCCCTGCCAAAGATTCTGTAAAACTATATACTGCATGTCTTACTGTCACAGAAGCTATCTACCCCCCACAACACACCTCGATTTAATCTATGCAAATCAGAGACTGCCCTAACACTCATTCAATTTCGTTCCCGAAAATCATTGATTGTGTGCAAAACGTAGTGCGAAATGTATGCATAAAAAAATAGTTGGATTTTTCCAGGCATATCATTTTCCTCTCAGCCTTTTCCACAATAATTTACTTTATGGGCGCGATTTAAAATTTAAAATTCAAGCGGCAGGCAGTCAGGCAACCAGCAATCGCTTGACCAATGGCTGCCAATTCCATAAACAAAACGTTCACTGAGTTTTTGCCTGCTGGCCAAAAGCAAAAAAAAAAAAATGGGAGCAACAACAAGAGGCAGCAGCAACAGCAGAAAACATTCTCAACATGAGCAGCTGATATTTCACATACACGACATAAAGACTGGACGAAGGCAAAGGCAAAGAGGTGTGTAGCCAGGCAGCAGCAGCAGCGTCAATTGCAACTGTAACGTGCTGCAACCAGCAGCAAACATTCCGCAGAACCCGCTTCCCCCCAACGGATGCACAACAAAGCAAAACTGGAGACGACGACGCCATCGCCATTACCACCACATGTTGCAGCATCACTGTTGTGCCTCTTGCGAGAAGCCAAATATATCAAATGCGATCGATCGAAAATGGTTCGGACCCGTCCTTACCATTCCTGCAATGTAAATCCAATTTGATTTGTGCCGAACGTAAAGCTGGCTCTGCCTCTGTGGCTATTGCACTGCCTCCGCCTGATGCCTCGAATAAGTGTAAGCAAAACATTTAGACGGCAGCAGAAAAACTTACTGCATAAAACGGTTTACCAGCAAAGAGATCGCCTCTGTTTTGGGTGCCTGATTTCTTTTTGTTTTGCCTGGCGATTCGTTCCTTTCGTTCTTGTGTTGGCTGCTACCTTAACGCGCCACAAAGATTGTGGTAGCAGTCCCATCAAAAACTTTGAACTGTGGGGCAGGCGACTGCGGACTTGTGCCGGCTTTCAGTTTGTTTTGGTCATCAAAGGACGGACATCAACGGACGCTCGGATAGGAGTGCTTGCAGTATGTGGCAGGCATTCGTGTTGTGGATCATGGGACCAAGACTTTTACACGTCCAACTTGCGCTTTTGTCCATTGTCCCAGCAAACAGAATAAGCAAAAGATCTCCAGACAGATATCCCTTCAGACGTTGCCCTAAAAAAGATTACTTTTGGGGTGTTGTCATGGAATTGGCAAGGGTGAGGCAGGCAGGCTACGCGGGAACTGTTTCTCAATCAAACCAAACCTTTTTGGGTTCACTTTCTCCATTGGACAATAAGCCAAGTCCTAAAATCAAATACTAAATCTTATTCCAAGCTTTAAAATGTCCAACGAAAAGGGAGTTTTCCATGCCACATCCTTTACCAATAAGGCCAGCACCTTGGGCACAGCCTCGCCGGGAAGGGAGTTCCTCAAGCAGCTGCTGGGCAAAACCATTCGGGTGGTGCTTAAGGATAAGCTGATCCTGATTGGCATCCTTAGCGGCACAGGTCATGATCGGAATCTAGTGCTCTCCGATTGTGATGCGTTCCATAGGGAGGGTGAGGAGCTCATTTCCAGGGGAAATGTTATTGTCCCTGAGGAGAAAATATCCAAAATATCGATTCCAATACCATTGCAAGAGGAGAAAGATGAAGAGACGAAGGAAGAGAAGAAATAAGTGGTGCTAGACGGTAATAGAAATGAAGAGAAGCAAGTTCTTGAAGAAACCGGGACCGAGAAGTTGGTGTCTGAGGAGGCGGAAGAGCACCAAAAAAAAAAGGGACACGGAGGATTAGAAAAAAAATAGATATTAGAAAAAGAAGCAGAGATGAACTAGTGAATGAAGAACGAGGTAGAAGAAAGTAGCCGTCAGAAAAAGACTCTAAAATAAACAGGATCAGATGAAAACGATAGACCAGACTGGCAATAATGTGAATGATAGGCTCCAGCTGACAGAAGAGGAGAATAAGAAGAGACAACCCCAAAGCAGAAGGACAATGAGCCCATAAGTTTACCAAAAATTGCAGAAATTAGTTTAAATAGGAATAAAAAGTTCCCAAATTAATAAATCGATAACAAATCAATTACAAAAAAAAAAATGATACGTTTTAAAAGTAATAAAAAATTCGAATGATAATGTTTAAAAATCAAAAAGATATTCATCAAATCAACATCGATATGAGCTAAAAAAAATTACATAAAATAGATTAAAAATGTACAAACAAATCTAGCTAAAAATTGGCAATTTATTTTAAATAAAAGAAAAATTAAGATAATGTCAATTTAAGAATACAAACAATACTTAATTTTTTTGTAGTTCCTTACACAAAATTCCTGTCTTTAGCGCCCACTAATCACATTGTCCCACACGACTCTCCCTGACAATACTTGACAATACTTCGCTTATTTTCTGGTGGTTTTTTGTGGTTCGCGAAAGGCTGTGAAACAAACTCATTACGCGAAAGAATAGTCAGGCAGGCAGTCACCAAAGAGCTTGTGGCCTGGGGGCACCACAAAAAAGTGGCGCGATCTTTATCAGCGTTTTCCACCAAACTCTGCAAAACGACTGATAAAATATTTAAAAAACTTCAACGGGGATGCCCGAACCACAGCCAGCTCCTTACAGGTCAGCAGCAGCCACAGAGAGCCACAAAAAAACAGATAATAAAACTCTAGTCTTTGCCTCTGTGGCTCTGGCAAATGCGTTTTCAGGTTCAGGAATCGATCGGATCAAACAATGGGAGCTCCTGCTCTTCTTCTGGACTTCTGGCTGCCTGCTGGATAAACCCGAAGCTCTCGGGCAGACATCGAGTGACAGACAGACAGAGAACACAAGTCCAAAATTCCAGAGCAAAGACTCCAATAAATTTCGTTAAATGCGCACGCGTGCGAGGAACAACGACGAGCCAGAGGCTCCTCTAGGGACGACGTTGCCGGCTTGTCATTGTGGATACGAGAGGATCGTATGCCTCTTCGGGTGGTTGTGGTAGTGCATTGAACGAGAGGCAGATGCAGAATCTACTTACTCAGCTACCACCAGAGACCAGCAATTGCTATGAACATCTCTCTCTCACTCTTTGTCTCTCTGTCTACTGCTTGGCCGTTGGTTTTTTTGTCGCAATCTATCGAATTACGCTGATAGAGATGGCAACGTGAAAAGTACAGTCGCGGAGGGTGTGTAAAGGTGTTTATAGGGCAAAGATAAAGTAAAGCATGAAATACTAAAGCGTTAAAAACTTTTAGAGACGGTGGAAATACGACATCGATCAAATATATCAATAATAACGGAAGATGGACGATATAATATTAAAAACACTTTTATGAAGCATTCAACTCCTGTTAGAGATGAAAAAATTAAGAATTCTATCAGTAATCGATATGAAATTGATATTATTCATATGATATCAATTCGAAATACAATCCCCTGCATCGAAAATCCTAACGATTTGATTGTTAAAATTAATTAATAATGTTCTGAAAAGATTTTCCTTATACTCGTGCCACATTCACAACCATCGTTTCCCTTTTGCCTCTTCGTGTCACGCAAGCTTCCCACCCGAAACCAATTCTTGGACCTCTATCACAAGTTGAGGGAATTCTGTAAACCCTAACAAGCTGATGAGACATGAACGCGCGCGCTTAGCAAATACCAAAATGTCATCCAGTTGAAAAATCACATTGGCCCCGCCATTTTTTTTGCGGAGCATCTGGAGCAGGTCCCGGGTGGAGCCTTAGCTAATGCAATTCAGTGTCGTCGTGTCTCATAAGCCATAAACATAAATAAAGGCACCTACTCCCCAAGCCAAGGCACCCAAAGCGGGGCACAACATTCAAAAGGTGGAATGGTGGCTCGCCAAAAATGTCAACATCGGCCGCAACAATGCCACGGGTGTAGCATCAGTGGGGAGAACGAGAGCGCATCAATATTCTGGATGAACAGAGGCCCAGGGGGCTATGATATCCGCCAGGATCCGGATCCCCGAACAATGGCAAGACAAAAGATAAATCTCTGACTTTTTGGGATTTGCGAAACATGACAGAATGGCAGGCCAAGAGGGACTCCCCCGAGAGAAGCTAAAAAGGAAATAAATTTTAAAGGAAAAAACTAAAACTTCTTTTTGTTGTGAAAATGATCTAGACTTCAGTGAATGTCCTGAAAATCGACTTCATTGCTTTCCAACCCACTAAGATATTATGCAAAATGAGAAGAAAATCAGTTGATTCATCTTGCACAGCCTTCACTTATCTCAAATGAAAATTCTCATTGACTTTGATCTCGTGTAACACTATACGGTCTTCAATTGGTGACTGTGACTGCGACTGAGACTCTGCCTGACTGACTGTCTGTCCATCATATCAGGTCGGATGCCGCTGGAATGTCCATTCAATAATCAAACTAATTAGCTAAGCCTATCTTATGGTCTAGTCCATGAAGCGAGCAAACTAATTGCAATGAGGAAACGCTCTTTCGAGCGTTCTTTCGATCTGGCTGCTGGCTCATGGAGTGCATTAAATGATTGCAGTGACTGTACGGATCAAAAGTGCAATCGAAGCGACAGGCGACTAGCACAGCAAAGAGAAGTGGAGAGAAGCAGAGAGAGAGAGAGAGATCTCTACTAACGATTTTATAATCAGCGACAAAACCTGACAACTTGAGCGGTTAATGAATGATTGATGTGTGTAGCGATTGCAACTGGACATCGATCGAGAGAGAGAGAGGCAGAGGTTGATTGTGCCTGACCTTGTATTTGCATTAATCGTCATTGATTGATCACTAGAGCGCGACTAAGTACATGCCACAAGTCTTCACAGAGCAGATCGAGCAGAGCTTTTTGTGGTAAATTTGATATCCGAAAGAATGACGACTCGGACTGAATGCCTGAGTGACTAATTAGCGCAACGATCCAGCAGCATCCAGTTCTTGATTGATGGCACCGCGAAATTTAAGAACCAAAGCAACAGGCGGCAAGAGCAAGAAGGAGGGAAAACGCGCAGCAGCATCTGCTGTCAAGTCATTGCGAAAAGGATTAGTTCCGATGCGATCAAATGGTGCCGACACATCAGCTCCCAGTATAAAAAAGTTGACACTGGCAAAAGCTCTGCAGTTCAGAGCCACATCATGATGGATCAGTCATTCATTCAGCGAGAATCTTCCAAAAAAGAGCGCGACGGAAACCCAACTCCAAAGCATATTCCATCAGCTGTCACAAAATATGTCACTGTCAGAGTCATCGTAGTCGTCCGCAGAATTCTTCAATTTTTATACACGGTACTCGAAGAGTAAATGGGTATATTGTATTTGTGTGAATAGCGGTTGTATGTAACGCACAGAAGTAAACGTTTCCGACCCCATAAAGTATATATATTCTTGATCAGCATCAATAGCCGAGTCGATAGAGCCATGTCTGTCTGTCCGTCCGTCCGTCTTGTTTGTCGGCTAGTTGTCAGAGACTATAAGAGCTAGAGCCACCAAATTCTGGCTCCGGACTGCTGTATGCTCACACTGAAACCAGTGTATTTAAAAAATTAGCCCCGTCCCCTTCCCAAACCTACAGTTTTGAAGATAAAAGAAAACTAAAAACTGTTCAGCTTCTGTTGTTCTTTTCACATTATCTCATTAACACTCTGCTTCTGCTTCGCTCGGCCCCTGCCTCTGCCGACCCTCTGCCTTTTCCTCTGCCGACCTTTAACCCACCCCGTCCCGCAGCATATATTTGTTTTTTTTTTGTGTGCGGGCGCTGCCTCTGACGCGAGTCTGCAGTGTGTGGGTCTAGGGAATGGGTCGAGCTAAAGGAGCGTGTTGGTGTGAGTAGTGTTGTTGATGTAGATGACAGATGAAGAAAAAATTTAGAATTTTACAAATAACCGCTAAGGTGCAGATGTAATACTTAGTGCCGGGTATAAAAGTTGTGACGCGTAAGAAGAGTCTCACACGTTCCTTCTCGTTTCGTGTTGGATTCGATACTGCAGTTTTTATATCCGATACTCGAAGACTAAATGGGTATACTGTATTTGTGTGAATAACGGTTGTATGTAACGTACAGAAGGAAACGTTTCCGACCCCATAAAGTATATATATTCTTGATCAGAATCAATAGCCGAGCCGATTGAGCCATGTCTGTCTCTCCGTCCGTCCGTCCGTCCGTCCTTATGAGCGCCTAGATCACAGAGACTTCTGTATGCTCACACTGTTACAATTGTATTTCAAATATGAGCCACGCCCCCTTCCGCCCCCTTCCGTTTGGATCATTATTATAGCCAGAATGAAGAAATTAATTTGTAGTGGCTAAACCCACCCCGTCCCGCAGCTTATATTTGTTTTTTACACATTCTCTCATTCACACTCTGCTTCTGCTGTGTGCGACCACTCCTCTGGTGCGAGTCTGCAGTGTGTGGGTCTAGGGAAGGGGAGCGAGCTAAAGGAGCGTGTTGGTGTGAGAAGTGTTGTAGATGTAGATAAAAGATAAAGAAAAAATTTTAAATTTGACAAAAAACTGCTAAGGTGCAGATTTAGTACTGAGTGCCGGGTATGAAAGTTGTGACGCGTAAGAAGCGTCTCACACGTCCCTTCTCGTTTCTTAGAGGTTTTGTGTTTTTTGTGTGTGTTTGGGGCTGAAATTTGTTTGTGCTGTTTTTGTTGCTTTTCTTTTCTTGACAAGGGAACAACGCTCTGTTAATCCAATTTAATTTGAATGTCAGTTCGTCTGGAAGACAAGAGTCGAGACGCAGGACTCAAAAACTCCAAGTCTCCGTGGGCTTTCGGACCGGAGATGAAGATTCTTGGGTATTAATGAACACTTCATCATCATCATCTGATTTGCCTTTCACTCTTTCTACTAATTTTATTGTTTTTCTTGTTGTATTTTTGTCTTTCTCTATGTGGCGGCATTTTAAATTTGCTTTCCCACAACACCACACAGATGTTTGCGGTTCGTTTTGGTTCGGTTAGGGACTTAATTTGGTTCACTGAATTCACCAAAAAAGCCTCCGTGGAACTTTAAGGGCAAGACAGAAGCTTCTCAAAAAAATTGAATGGTGTATGAAATTCGATATGAAATGTGTGATATTCGAACAGTAGTTTGTTTTGCAAAAGATTCGATCGGGCATTCGGTAGTCGCTGAGTCACAAAAAAAAAAGAACGCCGAAAGATCGGTGAAGGGACGGAAAATCAATCACTAGAGATTTTCTGCGTAATTCCGATAGAAAAAGAATAAGTTTGTGGATCAATTTATAGAGCTTTCAATCTTCCTTTGAATATTCCTCTTTATGTTCCTGCGTACATACATATTTACTTCTTTTCAATAGAATTAAGGGAAAATATAAAGCTGCGGCGTTTTTTTTAGATATTTTGTTAAAACAATGGTTCTTATGAAGGTTTTTAAAACTATTTTTTAACTTTGAGGCTTAATTCAACTTATCCGAGGGAATTGGTATGCTTTGAAGGCTTCAGTTGGACATATTTGAAAGGAAAAGGAATTATTCTGGTATTTAGGCGTCAACAAAAATAGCACCAATTTCATAAGAGCTCAAAGAACTTTAAATTCATAAGAAAATTTCCCAATTTTGTGATTAATATAGTTTACTTTAATTGTATTCAAAGGTTAATAATTTGTTTTAAAACTTTTGGCAGCAAAAATAAAGGACTCAGAGTCCTGTCATAAGATGTAACCTTATGTTCGCATCTTTCCTGGGGGATTCATCTCCACAAATCTGGCAGGACCCCAAAATTTGAAGCCTTTTCTTTGATTACGTATTAGAAACATATTCCTTAACTGTTCCTCAAAGATTTTCCCTATGGTTCATACCTGGGGACTGAGCAAGAGAAAACATTGCATAATAGTCAGTGTTTTAAAACCCCTTAGAGCTCTCTATCTGGTCTGTTTTGGGTCATTTCCCTGATGAAAAGACACAAATCAACGGCATTTTCTATTACATATAAGTCAGCATTATTGTTTTATTATGTGACTAGCTGACCCGGCGAACTTCGCACCGCCTAACAGTCAATGAATGTCGTGTTACTTTTTAGCTGAACTAATTTAGGCTTTGATGAACGTAAAACAATGATACAAAATAATATGTTTATATAGAAAGAAACAACAAAGTCCCAACTTGATAGTGCGTGATTTCATCGTTGGTATTGGATGTTTGGATACCAAAAACCGCCATGTCGCTCCCTTTCGTGACATATTGCAAATGTATTTAATTGACTAGACCGAATTGCAATCACTTGGCATGCGCTCTAATGCAGTCTTGAACAGCCTGACCAATGCATGATGTTCATGAAGTATTTGCTGTAGATCTTGGAGAATAGCTCTCTTCGTTGCTGTGTTGATCCCTTGACGCCTGCCAAGTTGTTCTTCCATATTGCCCATATTGCAAAAATTTATGCTGTGCATCTTCTATAGGTTGCAATGATCCAATGCGATGGTAATAGGATTTTCATTCAAGCACTTTGTGGTAAACGACATTCTTTGTTTTTTGGTCAGGCGCAAGAACAAATAAAGCGGATGGTTTGCCGACACGTTCTAGATTGAGGCCACAAATAGTCAAGGATTGGCCCTGTGATTTGTTGATCGTCATGGCGAAGGCAACACGAATCGGGAATTGAATTCGTTTAAACTCAAAGGGCATATCCGTTGGGATCATAGGAATCCTTGGAATACAAATTTCCTCACCTTTAAATTTTCCTTTAAGTATCGACGCGTGAATCACATTGCTCATCAGTTTTCTTATCACCAAACGCGTTCCATTGCACAGTTTTGGTTGGTTTAAATTTCTAAGCATGATGACTACCGAGCCAACTTCAAGTTTTAAATTGTGCGGTGGTAAACCAATTACAAATTCAGTTGGATAATCAGTGGCTTCTTCTTCGTTTGTTACACAGTCGATAGATTTGAATGAATATAGAGTACCTACGATTTGATTTTGAATTATAAGATTGAGGTCATCTACATCTTTATTTTTAGCGTCCAAAATTGCTCGCTCACTTAACCATTTAGTATTTTTGTGTTAGCAATGATATCCGGGAATACGTTGTTGATAAGCTCGTCTTTTGATGATACGAAATTGCAAAAATTTTGAGGAAATTAAATCAAACCGCTCGATTTGTCAACAGGAACACGGCCATTACCGATAGTCAGCAATTGCTTCGAGAAAAATTTCGAGCTTCGAGCATGCAGGAAAGATAGATGTTAGGCTAATATTCGAGGAAAATTAGATCTAATCATAACTAGACTAAGCTAAGCAAGCAGAAATTACCAAAATCAGAGACAAGACAAAACTAAAATGAAACTAACTACGGGAGAGGTAGGCTAGTATAAGAGATTTAAGAAGAGGAAGGGAGTTAGTTGAGGATATAATGTGGTAGAGGGAATTATAATCCGAGCATAAAACCCTAAAGGGTTCGTGTGAG